>NC_134358.1:556314879-556317379 GCF_048569485.1 Anomaloglossus baeobatrachus | reverse complement strand
AGCAATTTTTTCCAACTATTCTAATGAGTTGGAAAAAATGAAATCTGCATTAAAAACGCACGTAAAAAACGCAGCAAAAATGAGACAAAAACATTCATTTTACGCCTCGTTTCTTCTACCAAAATATGCACAAATGATGCCGAAATTTCTGCACCAAATACTCAACATGTGCACAGGCCTTATTCCTTCTAATACTTTCCATTTTTTTAAATATGTTGGCCTGATTTGTTTTTTTATGTGCATCACTATGGATTTTGGGCAGGCTTGTGGTTTCCTGATTTGTTTTTTTTGTTGTTTTTTTTGTGTAATTTACACCTTATTTTTGAGCAAATGTACTCTAGATGTAATTCTATGTAAATGTGAAACTTTGTCCAAAATTTGCAGAACATATCTCAATTTTTTTACGTCGAAAAAATTTATGAAACAAGCGCCATTTTTAAGAACTTGCAGCAAAAATTGTTAAAACACAAATGAGCCAAAAAACAGAAGTTACAAAAACCTAAAAAAAATGATAACTCTTGCCCTTTGTTTTAACTATTAATCATTCTGTGCTTAGCCTATTTTTAATTTTTTAACTTGGTTTCAATCAATTTTTTTTTGGTTTTTCTTTTTTACTTTTTAGAGCTTCATTTTTGAATTACCGCAATCACTCATCTTCCTATTTGGTCTTTTCTTTATATTCTTGTATTTGGTTTTAGCTATTTTTTTTCTCTATTTGACTGTTTCTGTACTATTATAGTTTGTGCTTTTTTTATCATTTGTCTTTTTTACTTTTATCTTTTTATATATCGTATTTTTCGCTTTATAAGACGCACCTGATTATAAGACGCACCTAGGTTTTAGAGGAGGAAAATTAAAAAAAAAAAAAGAATTGAGCCAAATAGTGTGCTAAAACATTTTAATAAAATTAAAAAAAACATTATTTTAACAATTTAGACTCAACAGGAGGGTCTGTTATGGGGGGGATCTGTGGATGATGCACTGCTGTGGAGGACCTGTGGATAACGCACTGCTATGGGGAACCTGTGGATGACACTGCTATGGGGAACCTGTGGATGACACTGCTATGGGGGACCTGTTGATGACACTGCCATGGAGGACCTGTTGATGACACTGCCATGGGGGACCTGTGGATGACACTGCTATGGGGAACCTGTGGATGACACTGCTATGGGGGACCTGTGGATGACACTGCTATGGGGGACCTGTGGATGACACTGCTATGGGGGACCTGTTGATGACACTGCTATGGGGAACCTGTGGATGGCGCACTGTTATGGGGGACCTGAGGATGATGCACTATTATTGGGGACCTGTGGATGACACTGCTGTGGGGGATCTGTGGATAACGCACTGCTATGGGGGACCTGTGGATGACACACTGCTATGGGGGACCTGTGGATGACGCACTATTATGGGGGAAATGTGGATGATGCATTGCTATGGGGGACCTGTGGATGACGCACTGTTATGGGGGACCTGAGGATGATGCACTATTATTGGGGACCTGTGGATGACACTGCTGTGGGGGATCTGTGGATAACACACTGCTATGGGAGACCTGTGGATGACGCACTGCTATGGGGGGACCTGTGGATGACGCACTGCTATGGGGGACCTGTGGATGACGCACTATTATGGGGGACCTGTGGATGACGCACTATTATGGGGACCTGTGGATGACGCACTATTATGGGGGACCTGTGGATGACGCACTATTATGGGGGACCTGTGGATGACGCACTATTATGGGGGACCTGTGGATGATGCACTGTTATGTGGGATCCATGGATGACACGGCTATGGGGGACCTGCATGATGCACTTTTATGGGGATCTGGGACTACCACCCCCCTCATCCTTAGGAATACACCCATGTACTGTATACCATACATGGCTGTATTCTGAAAGATGAGGGGGGTGGTAGTCACATTAACACTTTGGCCACTACATTAGTCCCTCCCTGGAGTGTTTACACTAAAGGACTACAGCCCCCATCATCCTTCTGAATACACCGATTGATACAGTATATTCTGAAGGCTAATGATGGGGGTTGTGTTCCCCTTCAGTGTTTTTTGCTCACCTATTAGGACCCTTCGTTCAACTGATAACATTTGTCAGGCTCAGATCACTGATTGGTGGAGGCAGCTCTGCAGAAGTTGTCTCCACCAATCAGCATCCAGCCCTAGCGAGGAGAGGGAGAATCGTTCTTCTCTCTCTCCTCTTTCTTATGATAGTCTCCGGCTGCTGTGGAGATCTAAAATGGAGCCCGCGAATGCGCAGATCGCGATCTTTGAGAGCCGCGATCTCCATCTGCGCCTGGGTAGCCTCCGACGCGATTGACTTCAGGAAAATGGCTACGGAAGGCAGCGCATGCGCAGATGGAGATCTCGCTTCTCCGAGATCTCCATCTGCGCCTGCGTCACCTCCGCAGCCATTTTCCGGAACTCTCGTTGGAGGCAGCGCAGGCGTAGATAAAGATTTCGGCTATGGTGACCGCC